>NC_057797.1:89392481-89400375 GCF_018294505.1 Triticum aestivum
GCCGCTACCCGCCGCCACGCCGCCGTCGCCGGACAATCGGTTTAAAAAAACAATCGGTTTTCGTCAGTTTAAAAAAACCATTTCGTGCCTTCGGTTTAAAAAAACCATTTCGTGCCTTCGGTTTAAAAAAACAATCGGTTTTCGTCAGTTTTCGTCGGTTTAATAGATTCGGGTTTTTTAAATAGATCGGTTTTTCCAGTTTATTTATTTTTAGCGAGCGTTCGTCGTTTTTCTTTTTCTCGGATTAAATCCGTGATTTTTCTCATCGCGATTCCTGATCCGATTTTTGTTTTAGTTTAACTTTTCGCTCATTTATCGGAATCAGGCGATTCAAGCGCCTAGAGTTTCGTCTCGAAACCCTCTATCCATTTAACCAACTTAAACAAGATTTTGCTACTGTAAAATTTGCCCTAGATCGATATTACTAGAACGAAGTTGTTTTCTTCCGCCGTTTGACTTTCGTTGCTTCGTTCAATTTGATTCTTTTTGCCAACCGGAGTTCTTAAGTTGAACCTTCTGGTTAGATCTCTTATTTGAGTTTTACCTGTGCATTAGTTGAGTACTTATTGTATGTTTGTTTGTTTGTCTGCGATAGAGTATCTGGAGTGCGCCGCCTGTTACTTCGAATCGCTAGGTTTCTCGGATCATCGGCAAGGCAAGTAACACTTTGATCATACCTTTTTCTACATCCCAGTTTTATTGCATTAGATCAATCCTCACTCATTGCATGATTAGGATCTAATTAAATTATGGGATGGGAAGTAGATGAGGTAGTACCTATTACCTGTTTATTATCAAACCTTTGGGAGTTACTTTTACGTTTGCTTATTATGCCATGCTATGCTAGTAGACGTGGATTGGGTGAGTGCTATCCATGACAGATGTGAGATTGATAATTAATGGTTTATCTAAGGTGGCAACTTAAACACACATCTGGGTGGATTGAGGCACCTGGGTATTCCAGGACTTGCCTGTTTTCTTTTGGACCGCCACCCAGGCTCAAAGGGATCATGAGACTATTCATACTAGAAACTTCCGTGTGCAGCCACAAGCTATTATGGGCTCTAGCATAGTTGACTAAGTTGTGCAAACTCTTACAGTGGTAGACTAGCAGATGTAGGGGATGTAGGTGGTACGGTCTACCCGATCATAAGATGTTAGCACTTCTGAAAGACTATGTCTCGGTCATCCGTCTTCTCAAACACCATGTAGTGCGGGAAAACAAACGGAGGCGATCGAGTCTTGTGGGGAAAAGTGCGCAAACCTCTGCAGAGTGTAACAAACTAATCATGGTTAGCCATGTCCCCGGTTATGGACCTCTTGAGTATCTAGTACTTGGATTATCATGTGAATCTCAACATGTTACTCTAAATTAATTTTGTTGGGTTATGTTTAATGATGATGCTTAATTGGGATTGAGAATGCTGTCAACCATTCTCAATGTTTAACAACCACCTTGATAGTAATTAAAATTTTATTCCTTTGAAGTAGGGAAAAATTGGCTTTACGCAAAACTGTAACCATAGAGCTTTCCACCAGCCAAATATGCATATAGTATAGCTGTTTCATTCCATTACTCTCTATGTGTTACCTTGCCAGCATATTCCATGTGCTGACCCGTTTTCGGGCTGCAACGTTAATGTTGCAGACTTTTCAGACGATGATTAAGGAGTTTTTAGGTCGTGGTTCTATACTCAGTGATGCCGTTGGAGTTGATGGACTCACTTATCTTCCAAGCCTTTCGCTGTTATCGTTATTAGATGGCCTTAAGCCATATTTATTGTAATAAGTTCTTTTTTGAGACATTCGATGTAATAAGTGTGTGATTGCTACTTTGCTACAAATCCTCCGAGTACTGTGTGGTGTCAGCATTACTGATCCAAGGATGACACCGGAGCACAGAGATCAGACTGTTTGAGGTCTGGTCGCTACAGAGATGGTATCAGAGCACACGCTGACTGTAGGACACGACCACTAAGCTAAAGACCTAGATCACTACTCACTCTCTTCTCTTCTGACCTCTCATCTTTTCTATTCTTTAGGATGGTGGATGCAAGGAACAAGTTCACACAACCGGATGAAGATACACCCTTTGGACGTCACTTGAAGGAAGTCACTAGATACCTGAACATAGGAGTACCAAGCTTCACGGGAACCTACAACGCCACTTTACCTGAAGAAGAGCGCTGGATGATTCAAGTTCAAGTTCCAGGAAGGACGTTCATGCCAGTCACTGAGCCCATAGAATTTTCTTTTGATGCACCAACTTGGAGTCTAGGAAAGAGCATGGCAGCTCACATCACCATGGGAGGCATTGGAGAAGTCTACCGCAAGGATCTCAGGGATACTATCTACCAGATTTGTGGGCGCCGAGATGAACACTGGGAGATGATTAGCACCAGGAAGGATAGATCAATTGCAGCTTTTATCCAGGAGCTAAACCAGCACATTCGACGATAGGAGAACCAGATGTGCGCCGACATGATAGATCTGAAGAAGGCTAAGACTAGAATCAAGGAACTGGAGGAAGAACTCAAGGCTACACGTGAAGATTATGAAGAGGAAATTGAAGTATTGGTGGAGAAGAATGACGACCTGATCCAGAAGATTGGAATATTTATGGGAGACCCGACACCCGTAGATGAAGACGAAGAACCTAAGAAAATTAGCCCGGAAGACTACATCATCATCGACGACACCGACTCGGAAGCAGATAGTAGCGATGATGACTATGTTGATGAAGCTGGAGCAGATATTATGGAGTCAACAACCGTAGAATATTTCTAATAGACCACCTCACTAGTAGTAGTAGTCCACCATGTAAATATAGTAGTCCGAGCACTTTTGCGATGGTTAGATCGATTGTATGCCTTTGGTTGATTGATTGAAGTGAATTGTTTGCTTTTGCCTCATGTGCATAGGGGTAGTGTTTTCTCTTTAGACCCTCTCTATTCTTATATCTCATCTTTTCTAAACCCTCAGATGCCTCCGAAACGTGACCCCGGATTTGCCTTTCCACCGGAGCTCACCCAGTTGATCCAGCAGCAGAACACATTGATGCAGTTGCTAGTCTAGAATCAGAATCAGGGGAACAACAACAACAACCCACCACCACCACCACCTGTTGACCACTTAGCCCGTTTTCTTAGGCTAAATCCGCCGGTGTTTTCCAATAGCACCGAGCCGATAGTAGCAGATGATTGGCTCCGCAAGACAGCTAGGGAGTTGACCACAGCAGGATGCATAGATGCGGAGAAGGTGAAGTTTGCCGCACATCAGTTAGAAGGACCCGCAGCATCATGGTGGGAGAATTTCACAGCCACCTTCCCAGTCGACACTGTCACATGGGACCAGTTTCAGCAGGCTTTCTGTACTGCCCATGTTTCAGCAGGAGCTATGGCCATGAAGAAGCGTGAGTTTCGTAACTTGCACCAAGGAGGACGGACAGTTGGCCAGTATGTGGAGGAGTTTAGTAAGCTAGCACGTTATGCCCCAAATGCCGTTGCTACGGATGCAGCTAAACAAGAGAAGTTTCTGGAAGGACTCAATAATGAGTTGAGTATGCAGTTGATGGTAGCCACCTTCAACAACTACCAGGAGTTGGTAGATCGTGCTCTTATGATTGAATGGAAGCAGCAGCAAATTGAGAATCGCAAGAGGAAGTATGGACAAGGAAAGTACAATTCAGGAGCTCAGCAGAAGCCACGTTTTACCCCTAGACCGGGAGGACATTTTCAGCATACCCATGGGGGAGGTAGCTCGCACAACCACAATGGCACTAAGAATGGTAATGGCAATGGAGGAAGCAACGGCCAGAACCGCACCAACCCATCAGCCCCAGCCAAGAAGGACTTGAGCCAAGTCAATTGCTATAAGTGTTCGAAGCCAGGACATTATGCCAATGAATGTCCTGAAGGCCAAAATGGCAATGGAAGTTCTAGGAAGAAGCCGAACCCTTTCAATAGGGGACAGGTGAACCACGTTAGCGTGGAGGAGGTTGAAGCTCAGCCCGATGCAGTAATAGGTAAGTTTTTGGTTAAGTCATTTACTGCACTCGTTCTTTTGATACTGGTGCATCGCATTCATACATCTCAAGGGGATTTGTGGATAAGTATAACCTACCAACCCAAGCCCTTAGGTCACCCATGTTAGTAACCTCGCCAGGCGCAGAGTATGTGGCTAGTCTATGGTGTGATCGGTTACCATTAAGGATTGGTAACTATATTTTTCCCTCAGACCTAGTAGTATTGGAATCTCAAGGATTGGATGTGATATTAGGCATGGATTGGTTATCAAAGTATGAAGGGAATATTGAGTGTGCTAGTAAGTCAATTTTGCTTACCACACCAGAAGGGAGAAGGATCAAGTATGTATCCCGGCATGTGCCAAAGAGGACCCAAGTAAATTGCCTAACATGAGTTGTGCAGGAGAAAGTACCAGTGGTAAGGGATTTCCCTGATGTATTTCCAGAAGAGTTGCCAGGCATGCCACCAGATAGAGATATTGAGTTTTTGATTGAGCTATTGCCAGGCACTGGGCCAATATCAAAGAGACCATATAGGATGCCAGCAAAGGATTTGGTGGAAATTAAGAAGCAGATTAAGGAGTTACTGGATAAGAGATATATTCGCCCAAGTTCTTCACCTTGGGGATCGCCAGTACTTCTAGTGGAGAAGAAGGATGGATCGTTAAGGATGGTTGTTGATTATCGAGGATTGAATGAAGTAACGATCAAGAACAAGTACCCACTACCAATGATCAACGATCTGTTTGATCGATTGCAAGGAGCTAAGGTATTTTCCAAGATCGATCTGCGATCAGGATACCACCAGTTGAAGATTCGAGAACAGGATATTTTGAAGACAACTTTTACCACCAGGTATGGGCTGTATGAGTATACCGTTATGTCATTTGGTCTGACTAACGTGCCTGCCTATTTTATGAACATGATGAACAAAGTGTTTATGGAGTTTTTGGATAAGTTCGTCGTAGTGTTCATTGATGATATCCTGGTATATTCGAAGAATGAAGAGGAGCATAAGGAGCATTTGTGTTTGGTACTTGGAAAGCTCAGAGAACACCAATTATATGCCAAGTTTAGCAAATGTGAGTTTTGGTTGAAGGAAGTAGGATTCCTCGGACACGTTATATCCGGAGAAGGTATAGCAGTAGATCCCGCTAAAGTTGAAACTGTGACCAAGTGGGAAGCCCCAACAACAGTTGGAGAGATCCGGAGTTTTCTTGGACTCGCAGGATACTACCGGAGGTTTATTGAGAATTTCTCAAAGATTGCGAAGCCTATGACGGAGTTGTTAAAGAAAGATACCAAGTTCATATGGACGGAGGAGAGTGAGGCTAGTTTTCAGGAGTTGAAGAAACGCTTGGTTACCTCACCAGTGTTGATTTTGCCAGACCAGACCAAAGATTATGAGGTGTACTGCGACGCTTCACGTCGAGGACTTGGAGCAGTGCTTATGCAGGAAGGGAGAGTTATTTCATATGCCTCCAGACAACTGAAGCCCCATGAGTTAAATTATGCCACGCATGATTTGGAGTTAGCAGCCGTAGTGCATGTGTTGAAAACATGGAGACATTTTCTCATTGGAAACCATTGTGAGGTGTACACGGATCATAAGAGTTTGAAGTACATCTTCACACAGAAGGAGTTGAATCTCAGACAAAGGAGATGGTTGGAGCTTATCAAGGATTATGATATGAAATTGCATTATCACCCCGGAAAGGCTAATGTAGTAGCTGACGCGTTAAGCCGCAAGAGCCATGTCAATACATTAATGACGGGAGAAATACCCAAGGAGTTAGTAGAAAATCTTCGTGAACTATGTGTGGAAATAGTTCCGAGAGGCTATGTAGCAGCACTAGAGATTCAGTCAACCTTGAAGGATAGAATTAGAGAAGCTCAGAAAGCTAACAAAGAGATTGCCGCTATAAAAGAGAAACTGAGCAAAGGAAAAGCTAAAGGATTTCGTGAGGATGAGCACGACACCCTATGGTTTGAAGACCGTGTTTATGTGCCCAATAACCCGGAGATCAGGAAGTTGATTTTGCAAGAGGCACACAATTCACCGTATTCAATTCACCCAGGAAATACCAAGATGCATATGGATTTGAAGGATATTTTCTGGTGGACCGGAATGAAGAAGGATATTGCGGAGTATGTAGCAGTTTGTGATGTATGTCAGAGAGTAAAGGTAGAGCATCAGAAGCCAGCAGGGTTGTTACAACCATTGCCGATACCCGAATGGAAGTGGGATAAGCTAGGCATGGATTTTATCATGGGATTGCCCAGGACTCGTTTAGGCTATGACTCAATTTGGGTTGTAGTTGATCGATTGACGAAAGTAGCTCATTTCATCCCAGTAAAGACCACTTACACCAGTGCTAAGTTGGCAAAGATATACATGACCAGAATAGTATGTCTGCATGGAGTTCCAAGGAGTATCGTATCAGATAGAGGAACCCAGTTTACCTCAAAGTTCTGGAAGCAGTTGCACGAAACTTTGGGTACCAGGCTAGAATTTAGTACAACTTTTCATCCACAGACAGATGGACAGACCGAGGGAGTCAATCAGATTTTGGAGGATATGCTGAGAGCTTGTGCGCTAGATTACGGATCTAGTTGGGACGATAATTTGCCATATGCAGAGTTCTCTTACAATAACAGTTATCAAACCAGTTTAAAGATGGCCCCTTTCGAAGCTTTGTACGGAAGGAGGTGCAGGACACCGCTGTCGTGGGACGAAGTTGGAGACCGCCAGTTGTTTGGACCTGACTTGACTAAAGAGTCTGAACAGAAGGTGAAATTGATTCGCGATAGGCTCAAGGTAGCCCAGTCCAGACAGAAGAGTTATGCGGATTCTAAACGCAAGGAGACAGTTTACAAAGTCGGAGATAGAGCTTATCTTCGAGTATCTCCACTTCGGGGAACAAAGCGTTTTGGAGTTAAAGGGAAGTTAGCACCACGATTTGTAGGACCATATCGAGTATTGGAACGTATGGGGGAAGTAGCCTACAGGTTGGAATTGCCCGAAGGATTGTCAGGAGTTCATGATGTGTTCCATGTTTCTCAATTGAAGAAGTGTCACGCGGAGATGGCTGACATACCATTGAGAGATACCGTGCCTTTGGAAACTATTCAGTTGGATAACGATTTGACCTACGAGGAGAAACCAGTTAAGATTCTCGAGTTTGCCAACCGAGTTACTCGCAACAAGGTTATCAAATTTTGCAAAGTTCAGTGGAGCAACCACACGGAGGATGAAGCCACCTGGCAGCGAGAGGAAGATTTGTTCAAAGACCACCCTCACCTATTTTCTAGCCAACCCGAATCTCGAGGGCGAGATTCATCTTAAGGGGGGTAGGTTTGTAACATCCCAAATATTCAATTTGGAATGTTATACATTAGATCATCATTGCATATCATATTTTATTTTACGCAACTCAATGACCCACGGAGAGAGTTGGGGATTTCGTTATTTTCATATTTGAGTTTTCTCAAAATTTGAGAACAGGATCATTTGATTTTATTTATTTTATCATCAATTATTTCTATTACAAAAATATGAGAGAGGGAATAAAATGACTTTCCCAAAATAAAGAAATATTGAGGATTTAATAATAAAATCAAAAAAGATTTTATTTCGGAGTTTTTCGGTGTTTTATTTGAATTTAGGAAAAATGTGCGTTTTTCAAAATTGCATTTACGGCCCAAATAAATGTTCACTTTGTCGGGCTTGATTTTCGAAGCCCAAGAAAATTTATTTCAGGATTTTTGGAGTCCATTTAGTATTTCTTTTTATTTTTCTTCCGAGCGGAATATTTTAAAAAAAAAGGGGAACCGACCTAACCGGGCCATGTCCGGATAGGACTCTGGCCC
>NC_057797.1:89400873-89410676 GCF_018294505.1 Triticum aestivum
CCGCCGCTGCCCGCCGCCCGCGCCGCCGTCGCCACCCGCCCGCGCTGCCACCACCGCTGCCCGCCGCCGCGCTGCCCCGCGCCGCCGTTGCCGGACGCCGCCGCCGCCGCCGAGGTTCGCTGATGCGCCTCGTTTTTCGTGCCTTCGGTTTAAAAAAACCGATTGATTTTCATCGGTTTTCGTCGATTTAATAGATTCGGTTTTTTTAAATAGATCGGTTTTTCCGGTTTGTTTATTTTTAGCGAGCGTTCGTCGTTTTTCTTTTTCTCGGATTAAATCCGCGATTTTTCTGATCGTGATTCCTGATCCGATTTTCGTTTTAGTTTAACTTTTCGCTCGTTTATCGGAATCAGGCGATTCAAGCGCCTAGAGTTTCGTCTCGAAACCCTCTATCCGTTTAACCAACTTAAACAAGATTTTGCTACTGTAAAATTTGCCCTAGATCCAGATTACTAGACCGAAGTTGTTTTCTTCCGCCGTTTGACTTTCGTTGCTTCATTCGATTTGATTCTTTTTGCCAACCAGAGTTCTTAAGTTGAACCTTCTGGTTAGATCTCTTATTTGAGTTTTACCTGTGCATTAGTTGAGTACTTATTGTATGCTTGTTTGTTTGTCTACGCTAGAGTCTCCGGAGTGCGCCGCCTGTTACCTCGAATCGCTAGGTTTCCCGGATCATCAGCAAGGCAAGTAACACTTTGATCATACCTTTTTCTACATCCCAGTTTTATTGCATTAGTTCAATCCTCACTCATTGCATGATTAGGATCTAATTAAATTATGGGATGGGAAGTAGATGAGGTAGTACCTATTACCTATTTATTATCAAACCTTTGGGAGTTACTTCTATGTTTGCTTATTATGCCATGCTATGCTGGTAGTCGGGATTGGGTGAGTGATATCCATGACAGATGTGAGATTGATAATTAATGGTTTATCTAAGGTGGCAACTTAAACACACATCTGGGTGGATTGAGGCACCTGGGTATTCCAGGACTTGCCTGTTTTCTTTTGGACCGCCACCCAGGCTCAAAGGGATCATGAGACTATTCATACTAGAAACTTCCGTGTGCAGCCACAAGCTATTATGGGCTCTAGCATAGTTGACTAAGTTGTGCGAACTCTTACAGTGGTAGACTAGCAGATGTAGGGGATGTAGGTGGTACGGTTTACCCGATCGTAAGGTGCTAGCGCTTCTGAAAGACTATGTCTCGGTCATCCGTCTTCTCAAACACCATGTAGTGCGGGAAAACAAACGGAGGCGATCGAGTCTTGTGGGGAAAAGTGCGCAAACCTCTGCAGAGTGTAACAAACTAATCATGGTTAGCCGTGTCCCCGCTTATGGACCTCTTGAGTATCTAGTACTTGGATTATCATGTGAATCTCAACATGTTACTCTAAATTAATTTTGTTGGGTTATGTTTAATGATGATGCTTAATTGGGATTGAGAATGTTGTCAACCATTCTCAATGTTTAACAACCACCTTGATAGTAATTAAAATTTTATTCCTTTGAAGTAGGGAAAAATTGGCTTTACGCAAAACTGTAACCATAGAGCTTTCCACCAGCCAAATATGCATATAGTATAGCTGTTTCTTTCCATTACTCTCTATGTGTTACCTTGCCAGCATATTCTATGTGCTGACCCGTTTTCGGGCTGCAACGTTGATGTTGCAGACTTTTTAGACGACGATTAAGGAGTTTTTAGGGCGTGGTTCTATACTCAGTGATGCCATTGGAGTTGATGGACTCACTTATCTTCCAAGCCTTCCGCTGTTATCGTTATTAGATGGCCTTAAGCCATATTTATTGTAATAAGTTCTCTTTTGAGACATTCGATGTAATAAGTGTGTGATTGCTACTTTGCTATAAATCCTCCGAGTACTATGTGGTGTCAGCATTACTGATCCAGGGATGACACCGGAGCATAGAGATCAGACTGTTTGAGGTCTGGTCGCTACAGGTGCAGAGTTAACGAGCAACCCGTCGGACCTACTATTAAAACTAAACTTAGCAATCTCATGTGCCACCTCATTGGCACGCCGATTTATTTTCGAAAAACTCAAATTTTGGAACAATGTGGAAATACTTAGAGCCTCTTTCTTCAGATCAACGAGAGGGGATCTGCCAAACTTCTGTTTTGCAAGGAAATAATGTATGAAAGCGCAGTCAGTCTCCAAAATAATAGACTGGTGAAGGGTAATACCGTTATAAAGACCTGTTAGGCAGGCACGAAGCTCAGCTTCATTCACACTAGTACATTGACCAATAAAATCCAATGAGGACATGATAATTTCGCCAGACGAATTCCTAGCAACAACCCCAACACTGGCAACATTAATACTCTCCACAAAACTAGCATCGACATTGATCTTCATATAATCCGCAGGAGGCGATTTCCACACCACATGCTCTTTCACCAGTGCATAATCCGCAATAACACCTCCCACCTTTTTCTAACCTTTGTTGCACGAATCCAACTGAATAGGGTCATGATTGGCCGTGTGAAAGGACCAATAATTTTCCAGAAAATTTGCCGAGTTAGTAATGGATTCCTTATCCATTCCGAAAATTAAATCATTTCTCAGATGCCACGCTCGCCAGAAAAGGAGTAAGATTTGCTCCCGCTGTTGCAAACTCAACTGATCAAGCAAACTCAAAAGCCAGTCTGGCCCTGTGCATTTGAATAACACTTCATTCGGAATATTCCAAGAATCTCTCAAGGCCAACTGCAGAGCACGAGCTTTAGAACATCTCACCAGAGCATGAAAAGTGCTTTCATCTTCCACAGCACAAGGAAAGAACATACCTGAGTTAGTCTGATGGTGTTTAACTCTATTCATCTGGACCGCCAAGCTATTCATAGCAGCATGCCATGTAAAAATCCTAATCTTCTGAGGAATATTAGCCTTCCAGATTAACTGCCATATCCTCCTTCCCCCCTCTGGTTCGCCACTAGATTGGCCAATGGTATCTTGACTCTCCTTCAACTTAAGCACAAAATTGTACGCACTTTTAACAGAAATACACCATTCTTCTCATAGTGCCACACAGCAAAATCTCCCTCCCCATGAGCATGAATACGAATCTTTAGAATCTCCTCAGCATCATGTGGATATAAAATATGCTTCACCAAATTTTCATCCCAACATTTACCGTTGTTCATGAATAAATCGGAGACCCACTTCAATCTAGTGCTATGCTTTTTTGCAGAAATTTGTAGGTCATAGTTTCTAGGGATCTAATTATCCCTCCAAATATTAATACTAGAACCATCACACACCCTCCAAATGACCCCTTTCTTAAGTAGTTCCAAACCATGCATAATACCTTGTCAAGTTACCGATGAAGAATGCGGGAACACTATATCCAGAATATGTCCCTGGGGATAATACTCTGCCTTCATTAACTTCACACACAATGAGTCTGGATATATTGATAAACGCGCTTTTGTCAAAAGAGCTTGATTAAAAAGTCTGAGATCGCGAAAGCCAATACCGCCTTCACCTTTAGGCCGTGTTAATTTGTCCCATGCCAGCCTATGTGTTTTCCTTCTATCTCCCTCATCTCCCCACCAGAAGTTGCTTATAATCTGGGATAATTCCTCATAAAGAGAAGCCGGAAATTTAAAATTTCCCATGGCTTACACCGGTAGGGACTGAATTACTGATTTTATTAAGTCTTCCTTCACCCCACAAGATGCATATTTTTCAATCCAGTCAAAAAGCCTTTTCAGAAACTTATCTTTAGTATAATAAAAATTACCAGCCTTCATTCTCCCCTCTAGGACAAGCAATCCAAGATATCTATCTTCGAACCCTTCCATTATAATTCCCAAGATAACCATAGAAGCCACTTGATTTTCCATACTGCACTTTTTCTCGAACATGATGGAACACTTATCAGGACTTAATATCTGCCCAGTTCTCTTTTCATACACCCTCAGAATATTCTTAATAGTTATTGCTTGGTCGATCGAGCCCTTGAAAAATAACAGACTGTCATTTGCAAATAATAAATGAGAAATAACCGGAGCTTGCCTATTTAAATGGAATTCTGGGAACCACAGGCGAGAGCTCCCGTTGCAATACCGCAGATGCCGAGCTCCATGGGGTCGCGACGCCACTTGTGCTACATTGTAGCTCCACCGCTTGGCGAGATCCATGGGGACGCAGGTCCCTCTGGTGATGAGCAGCCCGCCTTCGGCCTTCCCGTGTTGCGCTACAGCACCGGCGATGAGCGGCGCCAGTCTCTAGCCTCTAGCTTCCTCCTCCATCACTTCATGCTGCGGCGCAAGGCCTCTCTCTCGCGTGTGGCAGCAAGGGAAGGGGAAAAGAGTGGGGACGAACATCGGGACACTAAGAAGATAAGGCTGGCGCGGTTGCGAGTGGTGTGTGGGGCTAGACACGTGTCGTGCGTTCCAGGAGGTTTGTGTGGCGTGGAAATCAGCCGGTGGAAAAGAAATGTTTTCCTTTTTTTAAAGCAAGTAAACTGGAATATTTTGCAATTTTTGCAAAGGACACCCTCTAGAAATTTAAACATAGCATGAGCGGTCCAAGGTACGCTGATGTGGCAGCCATGTAGACCGGTTTTTCTATTTTGAATCGGTTTTGCCCTTACATGATCAAATAAATGAGTTTATTGATTACATCAGATCACTTCTTGAGTTCTTGACCTAAAGCGTGCAATCATTTTGAGTTAATGGACTAATAGCATTTCACTCAAACCATATTATGTCAAAGGTAAGACATATATGAAGGAAATATGCCCTAGAGTCAATAATATAGTTATTATTTATTTCCTTATATCATGATAAATGTTTATTATTCATGCTAGAATTGTATTAACCGGAAACATAATACATGTGTGAATACATAGACAAACATAGTGTCACTAGTATGCCTCTACTTGACTAGCTCGTTGATCAAAGATGGCTATGTTTCCTAGCCATAGACATGAGTTGTCATTTGATTAACGGGATCACATCATTAGGAGAATGATGTGATTGACTTGACCCATTCCATTAGCTTAACACTTGATCGTTTAGTTTGTTGCTATTGCTTTCTTCATGACTTATACATGTTCCTATGACTATGAGATTATGCAACTCCCGTTTACCGAAGGAACACTTTGTGTGCTACCAAACGTCACAACGTAACTGGGTGATTATAAAGGTGCTCTACAGGTGTCTCCGAAGGTACGTACTTGTTGGGTTGGCGTATTTCGAGATTAGGATTTGTCACTCTGATTGTCGGAGAGGTATCTCTGGGCCCTCTCGGTAATGCACATCACTTAAAGCCTTGCAAGCATTGCAACTAACACTACTAGGAAAAGGGCTATAGATGATATGGCCACTAATGGCGCACCAGACATGTGGTGCGCCACTACTATATAGTAATGACCCACGGTGCGCCATTAGTAACAATTTTTTTCCCAAAAATACTAATGGCGCACCTCCAACATAGTGCGCGACTACTTTTTTTGCAAAACTACTAATGGCGCACCTCAAGCTGGTGCGCCATTAGTAACAAGGGTTACTAATGGCGCATTTGTGGGTGGTGTGCCATTAGTAACCTGGGACCAGCTAGATATTTTGGACAGCCACACCTACACACTCACTTTCCCCACTTCATTCTCTCCACCTCCTCCTCCAAGCTTGTGTCGGCTGCCTCCTCCTCCTCACCTCATTTGCACCATAGATTCATCAAAATTAAGTGGTTAAATTACCTTTTTTTGACAGGTAAGTAAGGGGAAAGCTATCTTTATGTTGTAGATCTACTTTTTTTCTCCCTAGCTCGCTCCAACAACGTGCACATGCACTTTTTATGGCCTTGCTAGATCTTTGTACGTTTGTGGTGTTGCATATGTTTGTGGTGTTGCATATATGTTTGTGTTTGCAGGTACCGGTATTTGAAATGCGATAGTTGCCAATATTTTGCCAGAATGTTGATTCATTTCCGTTTCGGCGAGAATTTTGGCACTATGCATTCTTTTTGGTCCTATTTTTCGGGAAAGTCATGCCAAATTTTTTCTTGGTTCTAAAATATCGTTTTGCTCTACCCCGCAGGCGACCATGGTCCGCATGATGACCGAAGGCATCGTGAATAGGTTTTTGAGCTCCGTGAAGGCTGAGATGCTTCAAAAGAACAAGACGGAGATAAGATGTCCGTGTTGAAGATGCAAGCTCAAGAGCCTTATTGCGGACCCAGATTCCGGGCAGGTGCAGGACCACCTGCTCTTGCGTGGTTTCATGGATGGCTATCGGTGGCAAGGTGATGAAGATGACTATGAAGTCGTCCATGGGGGCCGAGCAAGAAATGAGGAAGGGCAGCAAGACAACCACCACGGCGAGGGCGGGCGAGAAGACGAAGAATCTCCAGGACATGATCACGACGGTGATGCTGTACACAGTCATCATGTAGAAGATACCGGACAAGATGATGAGGAAGATCAAGACGAAGGGGATGATCATGAAGATGAAGATGCCGGAGCAGACGACGATGGAGGCCGGGTGCAGGACCCTCATATTCAAGAGCTGCTTCTCAAGCAGACGGATAACGCAAGAGCTGCCGCCCGAGAGAAAGCCAAGCTGGGTCAACTGGAGATAGACGCGGTTACTCCATTGTATGAAGGATGCAGGCCCGAGGATACCCGCCTGAATGTAACGCTCATGGCTCTGGAGATGAAGGTAAAACACAAAATGACCGATGCATGCTTCGACGAGAACAAGTCATTCTGGCACGAACGTCTTACCAAGGGGAACAAGTGCCCGACCAGTTTCGAGGAGGCGAAGAAAATCGTGTGTCCTCTGGATTTACTGCACATGAAATACCATGTGTGCATGAACAATTGCATCATTTATCGGGACGAGCACGCGGAGTCTACCTTATGTCCAGTGTGCGGTGTCACTCGATACAAGAAGAGGAAGAAAGCTCCTCAAAAAGTGGTGTGGTACTTTCCGATCACTCCTCGTCTGCAGCGGTATTTCGCGGACCCTAAGATAGCAAAGCTCCTGCATTGGCACGCGGATAGGGAGGAGAAGAAGGGAGAAGATGACGGAAATGATCCGGAGATAAATAAAAAAGACAAGATGCTGAGTCACCCTAAGGATGCGAGCCAGTGGCAAGCGTTGAACTTCGAAGACCCAGAATTTGGGAACGATCCAAGGAACATCGTGCTGGGCGCGAGCACCGATGGAGTCAATCCGTTTGGCAGCCAGAGAAGCACACATAGCACCTGGCCTGTGTTTGTGTGGATGTACAACCTTCCCCCTGGTTGTGCATGAAGAGGAAGTACATTCACATGAGTATGCTAATTGAAGGGCCGAAACAACCAGGGAACGACATGAATTTGTATCTAGGGCTGCTAAAAGAGGAGCTAGACACGTTGTGGAAAACGCCAGCCAATACGTGGGACGCCGCAGAGAAAGAATATTTCCCTATGAGAGTCGCACTGCTCACAACGGTGCACGACTACCTCAGTTATGGATATCTCGCGGGGTAGGTGGTCCACGGATTTTCTGGATGCGTCAGGTGCATGGATGCCACAACATATCGCCAGCTAGATAGAGATCCCGGGTCTTCGAAAATCGTGTTCATGGGACATCGAAGGTGGCTTCGCGACGATGACCCATGGAGAAAAGGCAAGGATCTGTTCGATGGTGAAACCGAACCCCGAAGACGCCCGCGTATGAGGAGCGGCGAGGAAATAGACGAGCTGTTGAAAAATTGGAAAGATTGCCCACTGCCGAAAAAGAAGCAAAAGGCGCCAGAGCCAGAAAAGAAGCAAAAGGCGCCAGAGCCGCTGCTGAAGGTATGGAAAACGAGGTCTGTTTTCTGGGAGTTGCCATACTGGAAGATCCACCGTGTGCCTCACAGCCTTGATGTCATGCATATCACGAAGAACGTGTGCGAGAGTCTGCATGGTACCCTGCTCAACATGCCAGAGAGGACCAAAGATGGGCCGAAAGCAAGGGCAGACTTGAAATCAATGGGCATCAGGCAGGAACTTCACGCTAATGATGATGAGGCAAAGCAGGACACGGAAAGTCGTCGCAAAGGCAAAAAGGCCAAGAAGACCGGAAATGACTACCCTCCCGCGTGCTTCACTCTAAGTCAGGAGGAGATCGAGCAGTTTTTCACCTGCCTCGGAGGAGTAAAACTTCCTTACGGTCACATGGGGAAGATAAGCAGATACCTAGACCCAGCGAAGCAGAAGTTCAGCGGGATGAAGTCTCACGACTGTCACGTGCTGATGACGCAGATACTTCCAGTTGCAATCCGTGGGATCATGGACGCGCACGTCCGTGAAATGCTATTTGGCCTATGCAACTTTTTTGACGTCATCTCTCGAAAGTCGGTTGGCGTGAGGCAACTCAGAAGGCTACAGGAAGAGATCGTGGTGATACTATGCGAGCTTGAGATGTACTTCCCGCCCGCATTATTCGACATTATGGTGCATCTGCTGGTCCATATCGTGGAGGATATCATCCAACTCGGGCCGGCGTTCCTGCACAGCATGATGCCGTTCGAAAGGATGAATGGTGTCATCAAAGGATATGTTCGCAACATGTCACGTCTAGAGGGAAGCATAGCCAGGGGCTTTCTGACCGAAGAGTGCATCTTCTACTGCACGAATTATCTAGGCATCGAGAACCCCGTTGGTCTGCCCGTCGACAGGGACCTCGGCAGGCTCGCTGGATGGGGTCACCGTGAGGGTCGCCGCGAAATGCATGTCGACTTCGAGGGTCGACTCGCCGACTTTGAAAGAGCAAACCTAGTCGCGTGTAATGCCCTCGATGCGGCTATATCTCCCACGTGTCGAAGCACGACTTAGAGGCATAACCGCATTGAAAGCAATGTCGCAAGTGAGGTAATCTTCACACAACCCATGTAATACATAAGGGAAAGATATACATAGTTGGCCTACAATCGCCACTTCACACAATTACATAAATAAAGCAATACAACATCCAAATACAATCAAGGTCTGACTACGGAACCAAAATAAAAGAAGAACCCCAAAAGCGACAAGGTCCCCGTTCGACCCCAACCGGGCTCCACTACTGATCAACTAGAACGAAAACAACACAAAGGACAAGATCTTCATCGAGCTCCTCCTTGAGCTTGGTTGCGTCATCTGCGCAGTAACATCGGACCTGCAAACTGGTTTTGGAAGTATCTATGAGCCACGGGGACTCAGCAATCTCGCACCCTCGCGATCAAGACTATTTAAGCTCATAGGTAAGGTAAACGATATGAGGTGGAGCTGCAGCAAGCGACCATCATATATGGTGGCTAACAAACGCAAATGAGAGCGAGAAGAGAAGGCAAAGCACGGTCGAGAAACTATGATCAAGAAGTGATCCTAGAACGACCTACGTCAAGCATAATTCCAACACCGTGTTCACTTCCCGGACTCCGCCGGAAAGAGACCATCAAGGTTACACACGCGGTTGATGTATTTTAATTAAGGTCAACTTCAGGTTTTCTACAACCGGACATTAACAAATTCCCATCTGCCCATAACCGCGGGCACGGCTTTCGAAAGTTCAAATCCCTGCAGGGGGTCCCAACTTAGCCCATAACAAGCTCTCACGATCAACGAAGGATATTCCTTCTAGCGGGAAGACCCAATCAGACTCGGAATCCCGGTTACAAGACATTTCGACAAGGTAATTCTAAACCAGCAACACCGTCCGAATGTGCCGACAAATCCCCATAGGAGCTGCACATATCTCTTTCTCAGGGCACACTCAGATTGTCTTAGGTACGGGTAGGCCAGCCCAGAGTTGCCCCTGGTGGCC
>NC_057797.1:89410931-89418771 GCF_018294505.1 Triticum aestivum
AGTCTATAGAACCCAAGGGAAATAAAAGGCTAGGTGGCGAATTGTAAAACCAATGTTGGGCATTGCTGGAGGAGTTTTACTCAAGGCGAACTGTCAAGGGGTTCCCATTATAACCCAACCGCGTAAGGAACGCAAAATCCGGGAACATAACACCGATATGAGAGAAACTAGGGTGGCAAGAGTGGAACAAAACACCAGGCATAAGGCCGAGCCTTCCACCCTTTACCAAGTATATAGATGCATTAATTAAATAAGAGATATTGTGATATCCCAACAAGTAGACATGTTCCAACAAGGAACAACAACTCCATGTTCCAACAAGGAACAAACTTCAATCTTCACCTGCAACTAACAACGCTATAAGAGGGTCTAAGCAAAGCGGTAACATAGCCAAACAACGGTTTGCTAGGACAAGGTGGGTTAGAGGCTTGGTTCAACAATATAGGAGGCATGATAAGCAAGTGGTAGGTATCGCAGCATAGGCATAGCAAAAGAGCGAGCAACTAGCAAGCAAAGATAGAAGTGATTTCGAGGGTATGGTCATCTTGCCTGAGATCCCGCAAGGAAGAAGAACGAGCCCATGAAGAAGATAAACGGACGTAGCCGAACGGGTCCTCACAAACGTGACGTTACCGGAACCACCCGAAGAAGCAAACACCGGAAAGAAGCACACAACATAGTAAACAACCACCACATAAGCATGGCAAGATGCACAACCGAGTATGATGCATGTCCGGTTTAAATATGCATGGCATGGCAAAGTGCAAAAACAACACTACAAGTTAAGTGGAGCTCAATATGCAACGGGTTGCATATTGACAGAACACCACATCAATTATTTAGTTCTCTCTCGTTTATGTACCCCAACAATATTAAATGTTCTTAACATGGCAAGGGTGAAGCAAAGTAAACTACCTATCTAGTTAAGTTTAAATGAGGCCGGAAGCAACGAACAACAATTCCGGTAAATCCCCATATGCATATATTAGGTTTGGTACTATTCTGCCCTAAACCATATTTTATAGTTGTTAATCATGCAAAGTGATGCCACCATTTTACACTAGGCATTTCTCCACCCCATTTACATATAAAGTTTGTTACAAATCGAGTTATGGTTAAAAAGTTATGAATTAAATCATTCTAACATGGCATAGGAGAAAATTTAATCAAACAACATTTAAACATTTTAAACTTAGATGAAAGTGGAAAATTATGAAACTAGACAAAATTCTAAGCACTTTTCATATATAAATCATTTTTATCCGATGCACGGTTTGTGAGATATTAAATGCACGAACATGAGGGTGCAATCTGTAAATATGCAGTTTTTGGACTAATAGGAAAATCGCAGCGCACAGGGAAAAAAACATATCGGGACGCATCTACTGAACTGGGCCAGCTACTGCAAGCGCTGCACGCAGGTGGGTTTTGGTGGGCTTCTCACCTCGGGCCAGATCTGGACTGCTGACTGGACGCAGGCGCTGGGCCTTGGCGCGGGTCGCGGTCAACGCCCTTGAGGCAGGGGACGAGCGCTGCAAGCGCTGCTTGACCTGAACCAGGGGACGCAGGGGAAGCAGGGGCGTGGGACTCCGGCGACGCGGAGCTCCGGGAACAAGATGGCGACGGTTCTGGCGTGCATCCATGACGTTCGCTGTCGCCTGTAGAACGCTGACAGGGGAAATTCAGAGAAGAAAACGGGAAGTGCAGAAGAAAGAGACGGCGAGGGAGATGGCATGGGAGCGACGGGGCCTTCCTGGGGTTGCCGGCGAGGGCGAGGCCGGTCGTCGGAGGCGCGAAGGCGAGGCCATGCTTGCCAGGGCGACAAGGCAGCGAACATCGAGGTCGATGCAGAATCCATGGCGCGGGGAGCTCCGGTGACGCAAGGCTGATGAAGAGCTCGGGCACGAGGGCGCCATGGGGGCTCCTGCTGGAGGTGGTCGCCGGAGCGGCGAGGTAGCGGGGGAGGCTCAGCTGGCCGCGGAAGATGGAGGCGCATGGGACTGCGGCTGCGGACATCGGCGCTCTGGAGCTTGTCGGTGGCGGCGGAACGACGATGGGGCCGAGCAGAGGGATCGTACAGGAGGGGCTCCAGAAGAAACTCCCCTTCGGGAGCGCGAGGAGGATTTCCTCTCCTTGGATCGTGTGCGCTAGGAAGGGCAGGAGGGGGGTCGAGCGCTGCTCCTGGTTGGTTCGATTTCGGTGGGGATTAGCCGGCGCTAAAAATTAGGAGGGAGGGGACTGGCTGTGTGGATCGGGGAAGGATCCCGAGGAACACGGGAGAGTGGGTGGCGGCGCAAGAGGGAATAGGGTTAGGTTAGGGTCTAAAAATGGACTAGGGTCTATATATATGCGAAAGGGGATGATTTAGATCTTTCGATAGCGATCGGGCGGTCCGGAATAAATGGGTTAGGGAGTCCAAAAGAGAAACCAGTGACGTTTTATAGATGTTTGGGGTTGATCCGGACACAACGGTAGCGACAGCAGAGTCGGGTCTGGGACAACTTTCGGACGCGCGCGCGAGGAGGTCCGATGCACTGCGCAAAGAGGGGTAGGCATGGGTCTAGGTGGACTGTGGAGAGCGGGTTGGGCTGAGACGAGAGGAGAGGAGTGCACCCCGGCAACAGTTTCCGGAGACCGAAAACGCTCGACGTTAGACCGACTATAATGTCACTATAGTTATCCGTTGGGCTATCAAACGAACTCCGAATGCGATTTAAACTTGACAGGCGGTCTATCTACACTATAATAAGACCACACGCCAACTTTCATCCCATTCCGAGAACATCTTCCGGCCACTTATAAAATATTATTTCGGACATGCCGCGGGCGCGTGCAAGTGTGGTTGGGCTCAAAACGGACAACAGACGGAATTGGGGAAACCTGGACGGATGCAAGTTTTGAAAACATGATGATGCAATGCACATGATGACATGACAAGATGCAACATGCAAGCGAAATACATGTCAACAACAGCGAATAACTGAAAGACACCTAGCACATCAGTCTCGGGGCGTCACAACACTCCACCACTACGAGAGGATCTCGTCCCGAGATCTGGAATGGCACCGAAGGGAAACAGAAAAGGAAGAGAAGAGGTAAAACTAATTGCTTCTTTGACAAACGAGTGAAACCACAACCTTGAGAGGTTGAATAAATTGAAAGAAAGAATGCAACGAAGAATAACAAAGTTGAAAGCACTCCGGTAGGGAAGAGTAACAAGGAAGAACAAATTTGGGCAGCACTCCGGTTGAAAGGAAAAGGAATTGAATAAGAACTTGGTAAAATGAGAGGATACATGATGAAATCACAACATACAGTCTCTGGAACTATTGAATGCATGGAACAAGGGGTAAGAAAGATCTCACACAGCACTCCGGTTGAGAAGAGATGCAAGGCTTGATAAGGCGAAAAGAGCTTGAGCAAAAAGGTCACAACACTCCGGTTGGAAATGGAAGGTAAAGAATATGAGCTTGGCAAAATGAAAGCACTTGGATGAGAGTTTGGTTAGAATAGGAATGATAGACACAACACTCCGGTTAAAAGGATAAGCATGAGAAGAACATGATCTTGACACACCAGATGATGGATTGAAGAGAGCAACATCACCATGCCTCTTGAACAAAAGAATAGACGATAAATAATTGAAATAAAAGAATGGGGAAGAAAATGCCAAGTTGTGCCACAATTGAGCTTGAAAAGGCATCCTTAGGAGAATGGTCGAACGGAGTCATTGGAAAACCAACAACGAAAAGAATAAGCTTGATATGGTCTTATGGAGTACATCTCAAATTATGAGGTGACAACCTGCCACACGGGAAAAAGAATTGGATTGATAAGAACAAGGAGACGAGAAGCTATCTCACCGGGAGGATAAATGAAGAACTTGGATCATTGATAAACACCATAAGAGCGACAATCCTTAAAGGAAAGCTTTAGGTGAAATATAATCCAAGATAATTCCAATGAAGAAAGTGATGGGTTTAAATACCTCATTCTTGACAACATGTGAATCATGAAACATTAACTCAAATTATCAAGAATGATATAATACCACCTCTATTGATACGGAAGGAAGAATTGAACTCCGGATTACAAGACGAAGAATGCTTGAGCTCCTCTGAAAAGAATCTTGATGAACCCTTCAAGAAGGAGTTAAATCCTTGAAGAACCATCATGTAGAACCTCCATGAAGAACTCCGGTAACAAAAGGATGATCAAACGAAAAGAAAGAGAAGTTGGAAACACAAGGTGAAACCTTGTAATGGTTTAGATGGATCTTCGTGATGAAATAATAATAATAATAATGAGAGAGGTTGGAACTCCAGGAAAAGAAAGATGAACAAATGAGATGAAGAATTTTTATGAACCTCTGGAATAAGGAATTAAATCACTTGGATGAAACAAAAATAAGAATTACATTATGCGTATCCTTCACCAATTCAAATTGATGACAACCAATGGAATTGGCATACTACTTATTCCCGTAGAAAGGATTAAGATAGATAATGCGCAAACTTGAAGAGGCCTTCGATGATCCACCGGTAGGATTTGAAAGAACGGAAGTATGATAACGTAAGAAGAGGAATCTTGAACAAACCATCGTAAGAATTTAAAATGAACGAAGAAAATATAAAGAAACACTAGGAAGAATTAGGAAATGAACGAAGAAGCTTGAGGGGATTTAGATACATCAGAACGAAGAGATCAAGAACTGATTAGAGGATATACTTGAATGATGCACCGGTTAGATTTGGAGAATGAGAGTTGAAAGCTGGAATGAATAAATCTTCGATGATGGGCTCCGGATAATCAAACTGAAAAGACTCCTGAATTGCTCCGGATGGGTGAAAAGAATTCTCACAATCGAAAAATAATTATGAGAGGATGGGAACAAGCTAGAATCATGAATCGTGAAGAGAATGGAGCAAGATATGGAGGAAAAGTCTTCTTCGGTCTTCGAAACCTGAGAATGACGACGAGAAACACCAACAATAATTGTAGAGGCACCCCGGAATACAGAATAGAAAGGTTGATCCAACGATGAAAATAATTTGAAAGATCTTGGAGAAAAAACATAAGACTGAAGAAAATTCATTCTTACGTCACACTTTAAGATGAATTTGAGGGTAGCTCCAGGAAAATAAGAAGAGTCATGTAAGATCCTGGGAAAAGACTTGTGGGTTAGGGCCCACTCAAAAGAAACACCATTGAAAAGATGGCTTGGAAGATAGATTGCACCGGTTGAATTAAAAGACTTGAATGAGAGAACATCCTCGAAAGATCTTGAACGAATGCAGAGTGAAAACACGAATCTTCGAGATATCTTGAACACTCCAGAACAATTGAATAGCGAGAAATGAATGAATATGAGTAGCACTGTCAAGAGAAGGTATTTGAAATGAGGAAAGGGGATATATTCGACAAATCTTGACTTGAATCCACCGGAGAAGAGAAGAAACAAAGAATGATAACTTGAAGCTCCGTTAGGATCTTCATGAGAATCATCGGATAAGAATATTGACAGAAAAGGATGGAGAGACTTCACAAGAATAAAAGGATACTTGATTAAGAAATCCGAGTCCTTGAGGAAAAAGGGTGGGTGGGCGGGAAAACAAAGGCAACTTGGAGACGGATGAAACAAACACCATTGAGAAGAACTGATACTTGATCTTGCGGTTGTTGAAATGATCGGATCCACTTGAAGAGAAACACGCCGGTGAAAAGAAATTGGCATGACAATCTCGATTATCATGAAGGATTAGTATTCCCATAGGAATATGAGAACACCATTTAGGAAAGGCATGGAATCAACATTTGCCTTCGAAGCAACTCGAATACCACATCTCAAAACAAAACAAAGGATTGGCTTGCAGAATAAGCCAGAACAAACATATGATAGAGATTTCGTCCGAAGTTTTCGTGGTGGGGCCTACACGGGCTCGATCGTACAACACCATCATGTACAAGGCAGTGCACATGACATACGAAGCGTCCCCGAGTCGGCATAGCCAAGGACTCTTTAAGACACAACGAGACCACTGTAAAATCGACCGTGAATAGGCGGACCACTAGACGTCGAACCCCAATTTCATATCATACATCTGTCGGAAAGATATCCTAAGAGCTACTTGAATTCCCACTTATAAACTCCTGAAACTTTCCGGTTATGCAATCAGGTGTTGGGGATACAGGGGAAGCATAATATCTCACCCAAACTAACAAATCCTACATCCAGCTGTATCCACCCTTCAACACATAACCAAGAAACCTTCGGAAATCGTCTACCTCAACCTTCGAAAAGCATCCGTTATACGAGTTATGGCAATACTCCCGAAGTCCCGCCCCAGTACTGGGTGGCGTCGAGGTTATCTCACCAACAACTGCATAAAAGAGATTTTCGATGTCGGCGAACTAAACTCAGGTATTCTAGAACTGCAACGATAAAATTCTGACGACAACACCTTAGAGCTCAACTCCCCGGGACACTGCCACAACCCCTAAATGACAGGAGGCACCAAGAACAATGTTCTCGTCACAACTCGATCGGAACGATTCCAAGATACCCGCATGATCCTATTTTTTTTTAATTTGAGAAGAGAAGAGTCAAAACTCTACGTCAGGATGCCTTACCAGAGTGATGAAGGGACTGAGGAGTAAAAAGAATTCCTAAACTCTCCGATATATAATTCCTAAATGACTCAAAACATTTTTCTAGACTCAACTCGTCCGCTAATTTGATCAAGCAGTGGGGCTCCTAAGGTCAGGGTATGCTCTGATTACCAACTTGTAACGCCCTCGATGCGGCTATATCTCCCATGTGTCGAAGCACGACTTAGAGGTATAACCGCATTGAAAGCAATGTCGCAAGTGAGGTAATCTTCACACAACCCATGTAATACATAAGGGAAAGATATACATAGTTGGCTTACAATCGCCACTTCACACAATTACATAAATAAAGCAATACAACATCCAAATACAATCAAGGTCCGACTACGGAACCAAAATAAAAGAAGAACCCCAAAAGTGACAAGGTCCCCGATCGACCCCAACCGGGCTCCACTACTGACCAACTAGAACGAAAACAACACAAAGGACAAGATCTTCATCGAGCTCCTCCTTGAGCTTGGTTGCGTCATCTGCACGGTAACATCAGCACCTGCAAACTGGTTTTGGAAGTATCTGTGAGCCACGGGGACTCAGCAATCTCGCACCCTCGCGATCAAGACTATTTAAGCTCATAGGTAAGGTAAACGGTATGAGGTGGAGCTGCAGCAAGCGACCATCATATATGGTGGCTAACAAACGCAAATGAGAGCGAGAAGAGAAGGCAAAGCACGGTCGAGAAACTATGATCCAGAAGTGATCCTAGAACGAACTACGTCAAGCATAACTCCAACACCGTGTTCACTTCCCGGACTCTGCCGGAAAGAGACCATCACAGTTACACACGTGGTTGATGTATTTTAATTAAGGTCAACTTCAGGTTTTCTACACCCGGACATTAACAAATTCCCATATGCCCATAACCGCGGGCACGGCTTTCGAAAGTTCAAATCCGTACAGGGGGTCCCAACTTAGCCCATAACAAGCTCTCACGGTCAACGAAGGATATTCCTTCTAGCGGGAAGACCCGATCAGACTCGGAATCCCGGTTACAAGACATTTCGACAAGGTAAAACTAAACCAGCAACACCGCTCGAACGTGCCGACAAATCCCGATAGGAGCTGCACATATCTCTTTCTCAGGGCACACTCAAATTGTCTTAGGTACGGGTAGGCCAGCCCAGAGTTGCCCCTGGTGGCCACCGGCAGCTGACAGGTTGGACCAACACTCAGA